>NW_026881042.1:0-33358 GCF_032173495.1 Musca vetustissima | reverse complement strand
TAAAAAAAATTATTGGTTCTACTTGCTAATTATTACACAATATCAAACAAATAAATTTAAGTAGATTTTTTTCAATACATTTTATCAACTAAATTTTATGACATGACATTGATGACATTTTTTTCATATGGATAATACTTGCATATTCCCTTAAAAATTAAATACCTTTTTTATTCATTTAATTTCTGAAACATATGTACCCTATGGTATCGGATATTTTTGGATTTGTAATTATAGTTTTTACTCCACCTCCAAACTCACAATTGGATAAATAGAAATTAATTGCTATCAGCTCTTAAATCATAACCAATTATGGATTTTTTTCTTAAGTACAACACCCCCTTCCGAGGAGGGATAATGTCTGATGTTCTTCATTTTTGATATGTCTTTCCCAGTGTGTATGTTCGTGTGGTTTGTTGTGCATCATTGTGAGTTTTTTTTTTTTTTGTATAATAATATAGAAATGAATACAAAATGCATGAATGGGTATTGTGGAGTGCGTAATGTGGCCTCCATCGATTGAATGCATATTTCCACATGGTGGACTAATAATCAGATATGATTCTGTCATCTTTAAGGGTGTCTGAGATTGCAGACAACAATGAATAGAGGCCACCAAAAGTTCAACGAGATGCAAAGCAATTGCACTGATATCAATCGTATACACAAAATGTCTTGTCAGTATTTGTATTTTGAGTAGGACCATTTTTCAAATTAAATTAAAGTGAATATATGTTTGTATGTAAATATATATAGTTAAGTGCAACTCAATAGGTTACATCGTTATAAGGAAATTGTTACAATTTATATTTCATATTTATACGCTTATGGTAATGAAGGAAAACGATAGTAAATTGTCGAAATTCCTTGCAAATTTCTTTTCGAAAATTGATTTCGGAGTCACTGTAAACAACACAAAACATGGACGTACGTTAAACGTATTGAGTACGTTAAGATATTATTATATATTGCAAAGTTTCCAATATACATTCCGAGGTGTTGCAAACGAAATGGAATAATTTATAAACACCTTATGGTACGAAGTATAGTGAAAATGCATCCCTGACATAAAAATTACCAATGACTTCATCGGAATTTTGTATAGTATCCACTTCATCGCATATAAAGTGTTATCCAGTGTGCTGCATGAGCGACTGAAGCAAATGGTCAATGATATTATTGAATCTTATAAAAGCGGCGTCCGACCTGGCAAATCCACTAGACTAGATTTTCACACTGCGCCAAAAGGCGAAAAACACATCAACACATTTCACATATTCGTCGACTATAAAGCTGCACTCGACATCTCTATCCCCTGAAAGGTGTTTAAAGTCTGTAAAATTAATACAGCTTTACAGAATAAATTTAACTGGTGCAAGGTCAGCAGACATCGACATAATGGCCCGAACATTGGGAGCGGTATCAAGCACCTTTGAACGAAGGCCACCTCTAGCCAGACCAAACTCACTCTCTACAAGACGCTGATACTACCCGTGTTCATGCATGGATCTGAAGCACGGGTACTTGCGAAATCAGACGAAGGAGTTCTTGGAGTGTTTGAGAAAAAATTCTTCGAAAAATCTTGCGGCCGATCTGCGTCGACGGAGGAGGTTTCAACTGCATTTTCTCCCGGATAGGGCTGTAATTTGGAATAAATGTTAGAAGGCCAACATACATATTAATGTAGAAAATGATCAATGGTATATCGGATACCTTGTGTATAAAATCTTCATTCCAGTAATTGGTTTGTGTATTAATTTTTTTAAAAAAGATCCGGTACAGTGAAATCGAATGAGAAATTTTTAATTTATTGATCCGGACTCCAAATATCACAAGATATGATTTCCCATCCACGCAATATTCTATTATGAAAATCAGATCGATTCTTTCGCATTATTTACTAAAACATACAAAGTTAGGCCAAATACACCAACAAATAAAATTTTGAGAATGAAATACCCGGTGCAATTATTATAATTCCTATTATATGCATGGACTGTCTATATATACAAGGTTGGGGAAATTATTATTATTTTTTTTTTTTTGTAAATTGTTTAAAACAGTTATGACCGATTTTTAGCTCCTGGGCGATGTTACGACTGCTAGCTTAGGTTAGGGATGGTTGTACGGTTGTTAGTAACAACCGTTCACTCGGAGACTATTGTCCATTGTGATCATCCTGAAAAGAAAAGGAAAAATAAGAGAGAGTGGAAGAGAGGAGAAAATAGTAGGAGTGGGGGAACCTAGAAGACGGTTATTTTAGCCATGCAAGATTTTTGACAAAGCCTAGGATCTGGTTGGGGTCTATTTTTGGAGCGGAAAGCTAGATTATCTATTTCATATATTTCAAAGTGTTTGTGTCTTCTGCCACTCGGCAACGGACATCAAAGGATATGTTCAATTGTTTCTAGCTCCTCTTCGTCCTCACATAGATGACAGTAATCCTCTCCGTTGGAATCCCATTTCGAAGTGAGAGATCTAATCTTGCAGTGACCTGTTAAGATCTCCACAACAGGCATGCTTACTCATATACGCTACCGTTACTGAGGGTCGATGGGTAAACACATTTTCTCTTTCTTTCTCTTTACGTCAGTCGTTTTTAATGGTGAATTCTCAGTTACGCTCGCACACACTTGCTCTCAATATAATTTTGCCCAACACTGCTCCACAATGATTTTGATCTCTCTCTCTCTTATTATGTGAGACGTTCTTCGGCGGATTTTGCCCCTGAGAAATCTATCAGTACAGCCAACTGCCGAAAAAATGGATTTTTTTCGCCAACCTAATAACTTTTTTCGAAGATCTAGTTATACTTTTTAAACATTAGAAACTTTATTATAATTTATATAAAATCTCCCTGCTAAATCTGTTCACTCCCAATCGATTGACATTTTCTCCCCAAAAAAAACTGTTACTCACAATGAAGCTCAATTTAATGATAAATGGGGTGGTCCAGCCAAATATTGAATGAAAAAATCGACGACTATTTTATTAACATGTTGGTTCATTGTTATGCGGTGTCAATGTCAACATTTGACTTGTCATATAAATTACAAATTTCTATTCTTCGTTTTTTTTTTATCTTAAGATCTACGACATGAGCCATGAACAACACTGCAACGAAACGATTTTGATGTCAAATGTTACCTGTTATGCGTTGTCGCCATTGAATATCTGTGATAAAGGTGTATACAAATGTTTTCTCTCTCTCTCTTTCTCTTCTTATTTATTTTTGTTGTTGTTTAGTTGTTATCCCCAAGACGACATTAGGTATCATGTTGCGATACACAAAAAATATATATTTTCCAATCAGAAAGTAAATAAATTTGAATAGTATTTATAAAAAGTCAAAAATAGTACTGGGATTTGTATATTCTGAAACTAAAAAATACAATTTATTGAAGCCCATAAAATTATTTTGGAAATATATATTACAACTTCAGCAAATAATTTAGATTTTCAGAAAAATCTCGTATACAAAAAACATTATTACATTTCACCTATAAAAATTTTTTAATCGTACAATTGTCCAGAAAATTATTTGAAATATTTTCCCCTATAAAAAATCTTAATATTTATTCAAATCTTAATATCTATCTCAAAGAATCAATTGATTGTATTTCCAAACCATTTATATTCAATTAATTTGATTACATTTATTTTTCATTTCAAATAACAAATAATTAAAATAATTTGTTGTTCCATAAAATTTCACTAGCCAGCTGTTATACAGTTCCTAAAACTTGATATTTATTTATATCACGTTCGACGCCATTCAGACGACAAATCATTTAAATTTTGCACAAAACAAACCCAAATACCAAAGCATTCGAAATAGAATGATGTGAAATAAAAAATGACAACTAAATATTTTTCAGAAATCATGGCAAGAAGTAGGCAACTTGAATAAATTTAAAAATAAAAAAAAGATTGGCTAGCCACCATTTGGTTGTTGCTGTAGTTTCTTTTTTTATAAAATATATGCTCTTCTAAACGTCACATGTGAGATGAGAATTGGTTTTTTTCTGTAGAAATAAATTTTCGACAGCGAAAAAAATTAATCAAATAAAATTCACATTGAATTACAAATTAAAATTTTTATGATGAGACCATTCAACTGTACGAAAAAAATGTCAATAATTTTACTTTTTATTAATTATTTTGAAAATGTTAATTATTATTATTTTCATGGTTATTGTTATGATTATTGTCCGATGTCCGAAATGGGCATACAACAACTAATGTATAAATAAATTAAAAATAACACCTAACGGAGGAAAAGGCAACTAAAGACAGTTTTATTTTTGTCGAATGGACAAAAAAATTTAAATATAATCAACGAACCTTATCGTCGACGAAAAAAGTGACAAAAATTTGAATCAAAGAAAAAAACACAAAAAACACACACAAATAACGGCAAAGACAGCAAATAATAACACAATTAACAATAGTTTAAGCGTCATTTTATTGATAGTAAAAACATTTTATAACGTCCACAATATGAATTATGTATGCCGACAATATGGTTGTACCAATATATACGTATGGGCATGTATGTATGTATTTCCACATATACACATGTGGGTATGATTTTTTTAAAAGGTCGTATGAATGAACTGCTCATCAGACGAGAGCAAAATGGCATCGATCACGCCAGATATTAGCGTGATTCAGCATAAGATGACAATATGGGTCAAATAATGTATGATGAAACCACATAGTTGACTTGGTCTAAATTTACCTTACTCGAGAATAAAATATAATATTAGATATATATAGAAAAAAATATGTGGGTTGACTTCGTCTAAATTTATCCCAACAGAGTAAACTATCACTATTGGATATATAGAACAAAAAAACGACTTAAGGTTAGGTCGCATCGATCAGTAGGGAAATATACATTGTTAGCAATGTGTCGAATAGAGTACTACTGTTATAAAAAGGATAAAATAAGTCTTAGAGAATAAGACATTTTTGAAAAGAACTACAAAGGATCTTTACTGACATTTATATATTTTCCTAATCATAAAAATGTGTTGAAAATTTTATTTTACTGAACAATTATTCAGAACGCATAGAATACACTTGCGCGGTCACTTAAACTACTTTTCGAGGCAAAATTAAACTTTAAATGTTAAATAAATCAAACACAATTAATTGTTATATTTTGTATTATTTTAAGTGTATCTTCTGAGATAAAAGCCACGAAAGAGCCATCACTCGCAAGATTATCATGCCGAAGTCATCACTGCTAATAATAGGAAAACTCTTCGAATTGTGTGAACATTTTTAGCACAACATTTGTGGTAAATGTAATTCTTCGTCATATGAGTCATTATATTCCAAAGATTTAAATTACAAAATTTAAGTGTGACCGAAAAATAGGGGCTATCCTAAAAAATGGACTAATGTTACCCAAGAGAATTCCAAATAACAAATTATACCCAATTTGGTCGAAAACGTACCAAAAATTCTTGAAATACCGAATAATTGAGGTACCGTTATATGGACGCTATGGTTATATGGACGCTATATCGATACGTTTTATTAAGAAGTTGTGTCACACAATGAAAACGCAACATACTAAATTATAGCGAAGTTTCTTGAAAACGAATCCAAACTTCCCAAAATACCGAATTATATGGCGGCTATACTAAAAGATCAAGAACATGTTTTAACACAACTAAAGCTATTTATAACTCGGGAATTATTAAAGTATAGCAAGTATAGCAAAGTTTAATTGTTTTGGATTTATTGTAGAGTAGGGTAGTTCCGGAACTAACTAGTTCATTGGAACTAGTTCCAGCTCTTTAATTAATATAGTTCATTTTTCTGATCTCGTTCTTTTTTCTTTTCTTTTTTCTCGTTCTGTTTTTCTAATATCTTTCCTTTATTCCCATATTCTTCATTCGTTCGTATTTCAAATAGTGTAAATAGTTAAATTTTATTTATTTATTTTATTTTTTTAATTTTTTATTTATTTATAAAAAAAAGTATTTTGTGCTTATAGTCCTGCAGTTGAATTCTGTAGCTTCATTTCATTTTTGCACAATTTTAAATTTTTACATTTATTAACTATGTAGGAGTCGGAACTATATGGAGCAAAGGAACTATTTGGAGCAAAGGAACTGTATGGAGTAAAGGAACTATATGGAGCAAAGGTACTATATGGATCAAAGGAACTATATGGAGCAAAGGAACTATATGGAAAAAACGAAAAAAAAAAACAAAAAGAACGATGAAAGAGAGAGATTCAAAGGAACTATGTAGGAGTCGGAACTATATGGAGCAAAGGAACTATAAAGAGCAAAGGAACTATAAAGAGCAAATGAACTGTATGGAGTAAATGAACTATATAGAGCAAAGGAACTACATTAAGGAACTAGTTCCTTTTTAAAAAAGGAACGAGAAAGATCGATCGGCTAAGTGAACTAGATCGCCCAACTCTAATTTATTGACCTGTATTAAACTTTTCATGATATTGACTTCCATAGTTTATTTTCGTGGAAGCTGTGCTTGCTTTAATGTAAAAAATGTGTACAAACTGGTAAGGCAACCCAGGTTTCGTATGTTCTTCCTCGACTTGTGACTAAGCCACTCATTTCACGGCCATCGTGTTAAAGTAAAAGTAGAAGCCTACAAAATGAAGAGTACGTCCCTTATGTATCGTTTTTCGAAAATTTATCTGCATCTACTTTTAAATTATGCTGACATTTTGAGGCTTGATTTTGAATGTTTTTTTTTTTAATTTTTATTCTAGTTTCAGTACACAATCCGGAATTGCAAACATCAATTATAGGATTTGTATTAACAAATTTCTACTAAAAGCCATCAACTTATCTTGGAATCGAAATGACCAATAAAATAACTAGCTCGAATATATAAATAATAGCGATATAAGGAATATTTTTTAAAATATATCCTCTTCCAATCTAGAGTCCCTGTGCGAATTTTCGTTCTATTTTCTTGAGCCGTAAATTAAATACTACAAAATAAATAAAATAGCCTACAAAAATTTCGATTATAAGATTTTTGATGGGCTAACCAAAGACACGAAATCAATATTTATATGTTACGTCATCGTTTTCCACTTTTACCCGATCGGAACAGTTTATCTACGAACAATTAATAAAATAAATAGAGACCATATTTCGTCATATCGGTTAGATTTTCCTTTTGTAATTTTGGTGGATTTGTGGATCTCTTGAAACATGTGATAACTTTCTTTCTGGTCTACCTTCCTGAAGGGCCGCTTGATGTGTGATGCTGATTTATTGATGACTTGTGTTTTCTTCATATTTGATGGCCTTGGTATAGATACTCTCCCTGAGGTTAAGGTGAGAAAGGTTCGTTTTCTTTTACTCCTTTTAGCTTCTGTTGCCTTCTACAAATGAGAAATCTGGAGGTAGCGTACAAGGAGCTATAAATTCTAGAAAGATATATTTTATGCACAGAAATCCCTAATTATCTATTACCACTTTTATAACGATGCTAGAACCAATCAAAATAGCTAAAATCGAGGGGGAGTCATATACGGTTGACATGTCCAAAATTTAAATACTCTCCATTAATAAACTTAAAATCTATCGGGGCTTATATATGGAGGAGTAACGATATACCACACAATAGACACTGAGGTTGGCATATTGGGCTAATAACTTAAACATACCAAAATAACACTTGTTTTGTAGGGTATAAATATGTCGACCCGTTCATTTATTGTTCTGTTTACTTATTTGAATGCTGAAATGATTAACGCATCATTTTGCTGCTATATTTAAACTAACCTCACATATCAATCGGCGCCCTGTTTTGTCCGGCACTGTTGGATATCGTATAAAAATAAACAATCAAAATATACGAATTCGAATATTCTTAAATTTAATGACGATGATAGTGCTCTGCGAATATCGTTGTTGTTCATTGGAATGTTCCAAAACAATCGTATGATGTGACTATAAAAATAACACTTGAATTAAATATTTGTTTAATGTGTGCCCAGTTCTCGAGTGTATTCTAAATTAAAGCAATATTCAATATTTTTATTATTATCCATGAATATTATTTCACAAGATCGCAATTGAAATATTGCACAATATGCCAATGATTTTTCAATAATATTTGCGATTATGAAAGAGTAAATTTTACCTGATTAAAAGAGTAATTTCTGTATACAATATTAGAATGGTTTTTTTTACAAATATTATTCGCATGTTATTAATTGAAGGTCAACATGGCCTTGAATAAAAAAATAGTTATAAAAATAATAAAATAACATAAATTTCTTTAAAAAATGCCTACAGCTGCAAAAAATGTCGAATGTCCTTCACAAGAAATATTTGTTTTATACAAGGGTTAGAAAAAACTGGTAAAACACACTCTTTCCGTTGCGTAATTTTTCTAAGACAACAAGTTTTTTATTACCCGTTTTTTAGCGTTTGTCATTAGTCGTGACCTTCAACCTTTGTCTTGCATTTTTGCCGATTGCATCATAGCCAACTGTTTTTTACTCTCGGTTGTGTTTTACCAAACAAAAAAGGCTACAAGTCATTACCGTACTATTCAGTACCTGTTGCATAACTGAATGGCCCACCCTCTATTAAGTAACCGCTACCTTGTAATGTTGCGTTTTATCTTCCTTTTGTATGTTGCATAGGCAATTATTAATTTTTTTTGCACAAAGAAAGGATTTCTGTGAATTGGTTGAAAAGTGGCCTTGAGTAATAGTTTTTTATTACAAACCGTGAAGGTTTTCATTTTCGTTTTACACACGGGTTATTAAAAATTGCAAAATGTTTAATTTCAACGGTGAAAGGTGTAGTAAAAAATATGAATTTTAGGGGCATTTTTTTACGAAGCAAATCAAATTGAAAATATAAATCCTTTTTTGGTGAAGGTCGGCTGGGTAATTTTTTTATTTGTCTCTAAAAGACATGAAAACAAAATTCTTCTTAGTTCTCTCCATATTATAGTAGACATTCACCGTGAGTAAAAAAATCAAGAAATCAATTGCAGTTAGTACAAGGTAACGTACTTAGATAATTTCAGATAAAAATTTTCCCGATTTTCTTAATCAATTTCAGAAAAGGTGAAAACATTACATACATTTAAAAATTGGAAGATATTTTGTTAATGATCCCTATTTCTAGTGGTATGAAACCTGTTTACATTCTTCAAATACATATTATATTTGATTTACTGGCCGAAACCCCATTTTTCTTCCTTAAGAGCATTTTTCACAAAACTCCCTTCCAAAAATTATGTATATTCGCCCTTCTTGGTTGTAGTTCCCATATGACTCCCTTAAAATAGTTAACTGATTTGTTCCGCGTTATGGGGGTTGTTTTCGTATAGCCGCATTCGCCACTGTATGGCGGATATTCTATAATTTAGATTATAGTTTATACCCTACAAAATATGGAATTTTAAGACGTTTTAGCCGATTTAGTCATCTGTTGTAATCATTCTACCTTTGCAAGATATCGAGATAAAATACTAGAACGCCAGGTTCGAGAATGAAATATATCGGTAACATTTAGGACCAGCCCCTAGATATAATACGGTATACGGTATTTTTTTTAATGAAAACTTCACATATTCGCTAATTCCTACACACTGTAGACAGTATTGGTCCCGCTTTAGTTATAGCCTCATATAACTTTGCCCTCAACATTGATTATTATGAGGATTTTATACATATGCTCCTCCCCACCATGCGGTATCAATATCGGGGGCTTGAAATTTTATGAAAAATTGCTGACATTTGTATTTAGTGTACATTATTCGGTATGTCCACATTTTTATTGTTTCCAATATTTTCATTTCACATAACTATCAGTATACCTATGGTGGAGAGTATCCAAAGTAAGGCCTGACCAAACTTAACGCCTTTTTCGTCCACCAGTTTCTTCACTCCCATACTCAAGATTCCACACATTCCGTATATGTAAATCATAGCTTTCATACCATAGCTATGATTTAAACACATTCATAGCGACTTTTGCGAGCCGTATCAAGTGTTTCCAAAACTTTGTTAAGAAGAAATATTAGATTTTAGGTAAAAAAATGTAAAAAGTGCAAAAAATAAAAAAATGTTTTTCACCCTAATTTCCTGCAACTTCATATCTTCGGTTCTCCCTTCCTTTCGGTCCACTTTATAGTTTAGCTCACATAAACACGTTTCATATTTTCACTATTCTGAATTGACTCTAATTTTGTATCTTGGATTCTCATTGGGGTGCCCCCCCCAGTGCCACCTCAATTGTTCGGTATTTTGATGACTTTCGACACGTTTTTTATCCGAAGAGGCTCCAATTTTATGTTTTGGACTCTCATTGGGCAGAAAATATTCCCAAAAATAATTATCAATATTTCGGGGTAGTCCCCAAAAAGTATTACGCCGCGTTATACCAAATTTTGAGGACTTCGGGCACGTTGTTCAAACGAATGAACTGTAATTTGATATTTATGATTCTAATGGTGTTTTAAATTAAACCCAAAAAAAAAACTTCCCACGTTTTGGGTTAGCCTCCAGTAACAATTCCCCAATTTTCAGTATTTTTAGGTAAGAGTATGCACATAGTCCCCATATAAAATTACCGATCTATTGTCTAGAAAATTGTCCATGTTTGGACATATCCCCCATATAAAGGTTATTGATGTAGGTAAACCTTTCGTCTTAAATTACATATAAAGTGAAACGGAATATATTTCCACTATGCTGAAGTCACTGCAATTTTTTGTGATGAAGTGAAAAATACCAGAAATTTTAAGAAATCCAGAAAACAGTTAAATAGATTAACTTTGGGTAATGTGGACTATGCGTCTAATGTGGACCACCCCCCATATCTACGAAAATGCTTGAGATATGTCAATGCCGCCTTGATAAATATTTTTGTGATTTGAGCATTTTATAGCACAATGGTTGGACGTTTTTGAAAAATTGTCGAACACTTTGTTTTTCTCAAATATAAAGAAGTTATGTGGTTTTCTTGTTTTCTTTATCAAAAATATACGTTTAGCTGTAACTACAATCGGTGATTTTTAATTTTTATTCATTTTTGAAACCGATAATTATTTTTAAATAAAAATATTCAATGTCGAGTAATGTGGACCACTATAAAAAGTGGGACCTTTTCATGAGGATGAGTTCGAAAGACGGGCGAATTTAATATGCGGGGAGGTATTCTATCCTCTGAAAACTCGATATGCGAAATTACAGGTGCTTCGGTTTGATAATGAAGCAAGGACCTTCAAAATACCGCACATGGGACGGTACTTAAATGGGGGCTATTCCAAAACATGAACCTATATATATTTTGGATTTATTGTTACCCAAGAGTGCAATAAATTGAATTTATCACAACCAATCCACAACCTACCTTTAACTTACTGATCCTCATTACCCACACATACTGGTCCACATTACCCTCTAAGCTATTTTTATTCGCAGTTTAGAGTTTTTTTTTTTAAATATAATGCAATAACATTTTTATAGACAAATATATATAATGTTTGACCTGGAGCATGTTTAACCAAAAAAACTACAATTTGTTTTTATTTTTTATCGTTGTTACGCCCACAATATCAAAAAAAAAAAAAGAAAATGGTGTTCCACATTACCCGAAGTTACTCTATGCTAAAAAAAGTGCTAGGTGCTAGATACATTATTTGGTGCTAAACGTTTTTTAACGTCTTTGGAACTTGCCAAGTTGAAATCACTGCAGTCTGTGTGCAGAATATGAGTCTTATTTGAATAGAAATGCATACTTAAGGAAGCCAATTAGCTATCGGGGTTGTTGGAGGATGAGAAATATTTTAGCAGAACTATTTCGATATAGATCTATGTTTCAACATAGCTCTTCTATGAATGTCGTCCTATTTTCGGTATTTAAAGATTTTATTGGGGCAAAAAGGGGTTTGGGGTTTTGAAGGCTGACAAAAGTTTGTGCAGAAACTATCAATGTAGGTCAATATCCCAAAGAATGTTAAGCAATTTTGCGGTAACTTTTCAGGATTAGGTTTGTATATATAAAACCAGATAAACATACATGCATTCAAATTAAATTTTTTATGAAGAAAAAAAAATAATAACACATCCTTTCTTTACATGTTCGTTAACAAATAACTAAACCTACATGTTCCTTTAATTTAGTAAATACCTAATAAAACTACACATTTACTAATATACCTGGCTTGCCGGATGACGGAGTCCTTAACGCGCACTTATGTTGAACACATTTAAAGCGAGAATCCTTTCACTTTTCAACTTTTTCGCGACCAAACCAACTAAAAGGGTTTGTCAACGTCTCTGTCATATGCCATCAGTGTGAATGTGTGACTTACTTTGGGAATTTCTCATATCGTAAATCACATTTTTATTCTTTTTGTTGTGTGTTGTGTTTATTTACAAATTTTACGCCTTAGTTTTTCCTACTACTTCCTTTTTGCCCATGTTTTTGTTAAGACCGCCATAACAAAGTCCACTTTTTCTTACCTCCTCATCGCAACATGGAATGGTGGCACTCAACATGGGTGTCTTTAGGCAGAAGGGTTAAATTGTCCAACGGTGAACGGTGTCATAAAAATGCAATGCTGTACACACGCAATAGACAATAGCCAACCAGATTTTTTCTGGCGAAAAAAACTTCAATATTTCAAAAGGATTAATAGACACTCCCGATGTGTGGCTTTTGGTGGTGGTGTTCAAAGCAAACGGTCAAGATTTTATTATGAAATATGACTGAGTTTTTTGTAAATAATGCCCAAACATATGTTGTTTGGTTTTCTCAGGAATGTTGCAGTTATTGCGACGTGCAGTATTTTAAATATACAGAAGTTTATTAGACAATACACAAATTTTCAAAGACTTCTATGTACCTTTTAGCGACTAATGTATGTCGTCGGTCCAATAGCATGAAAAGAAACACAACAACAATATGATAAAATGTGAAATATACATTTTTTAGCGAAAAACTTTGTGACAGGATGATTGATTTTATGTTGAGCATAACATCGTTTGGTTGATAGATGTTGCTTTTGTTTACCTAGTCGGAGGTGGTTTATTTTTTCTGTTAGCGAAAATGTGACACAGCCTAGAAAGTCTAATGGATTTTCGTATTGTTATGTTTACTGAAGTACTGAACTCAAAATTTAACAATTGAAATAAACCAACAAAATATACAAATTTTTAAAATGTTCAAAATTCAACAGAAAATATAAATATTTTGAAATATGCTGATATTTTTTATTAATATTGAAAAGTTTTTTATTTGAACAAAGTCTTCTTTAACAAATTATCTATAAAACGAAGCAACTTTTTCCACACATCACTATCAATAAAATTAGTTGAAATTGTAATTAATCTTCTTCATTAATCATTTCTTGTTAATAAATCGTTTTGTAATATTTCTCTGTAGTTTGTGCATTGTTCCATGATTTATGTCATTTGTTGCAAGTGTAGCGTTTTCAACGCCTAACGCCTTCTTTCATATCAGCAACAGCCACTGCTACTGTTTGTTGGTGGCAGGCATTAAACCAACCACAAATAGAAAACATCGTGCGAATTCAAAACAAAATGTTCGTGATTTATAATAAAGAATGCAAAATAAAACAAAAAGGCAAATTGATTGCAATAAATTAATGGTTCGCATGCACGCTTCATGCTAATAAAATATGCATTTCAAAGCTTCATGCAGATTAGATAAAAGTTTATATAAATGCATACTTTACAATTAGATTATAAATGAAATGACATATTTACTCTTACGGTTGAGTGATAATATTTTGTATTTATTCATGAAAAGTCGGTATACAACAAGCTGCCTTTAATGTATGGTACATGCCCAGTATAAATAGGGTTTAGCAGTATGCCGACTATACAATTATACACAAGCATTACGGATAATTCGATCAATAATGTGCCTCATAGAAATATCAGTTTTAGCGAAAATACTGTATAATATTCTTATACGGCTGGTACGTAAAATTCCGTGTCAAACATATTCAAGACTGTAGGTCGGATGACCAATCAATTCTACGTCTTTAACACTAGATTGCCGAAGGCGGTCATTTTGACCGTTTTTCAATTTCAAGTACAAAAACGTTTGTCAAAATCACTTTAAAAATCCTTGAAAAAATACTTTCGAAAATGTGAAAAAACCCGATTGTAGGCCTTTCAAAGAAATTAAAAATCCACAAGATCGTAAACAAATTAAGAACAAAAAAAAACAATTCTTATTTTTGATCCTTAATAAAAATATTTTATTCTTATATATTTTTTATGAAATTAAGGACATTGTCGATCCTTGAAATAATAATTGTTTTTTAATTATTTTTTCCATCTAGTTATGGTTTCCGGAATAAATCTTTACTCCATAAGATTCAAATTTTTTTATTTTACACAAAAAATTGTTGGTTCATTTGACCCTTCATCATCAAGACATCCATTCTAATTAGTTGATCAGATCGCCTTCCCTATGGAAAATTTGTGATGATGGTCTGATAATTGTGACGTCTAACGCGACTAAGAAAACAGACAAAAATAAATCTTTCGGTCCATTTCATCCCCGAAACATCATCGACAATTATTGGCGTCATCTTGACCATAACCGAAACCTCAAGAAAAATATCCTAGCCATCAGCGCTACATTTTCGTCCTCTAGTGTGGTAATGGTAATACTAAACAATATCAGAATAAGCAGACCATTATAAATATTTACGTATAACTCCCTCCCGAGTACATACAGCCATATAATCAATTAAAGGTCAACCTTTCATCTTGCAGATACTGTCAGCTTCTCCGACCTATGTTCTTCAGGAGTAAATATTAGGCTGGGGAAAACGAATTCCGGACGTCAATAAAATAGGAGAAATTATCGAAGTTGACAGGCATGTTAGCAGTCAAAGCATCGCCCAGGAGCTAAAAATCGACTATAAAACTGCTTTAAATCATTTAAGCTCGATGTTTGGGTGCCACACCAATTAACAGAATAAAATAGGATGGATCGAATTTTCATCTGCGGAGCCTTGGCCGAACGGATTGATTTAGACCCTTTTCTTAAACGGATGGTGATTAGAGACGAGTAATGGATCACATACGATAACGCTGTAAACGCAAGGAGCAGTGAAGCACCTGGGAACGTTATGCTATGCATTTGGTGGGACTGGAATATGATTATTAATTATGAGTTGCTTCCATATGCCCAAGCGCCGTTTGTAGATAGGAATTGACAGAAACGGCCAGAATTGGCCAACAGGAGAGGTGTCGCGTTCCTCCAGGACAACGCTAGATCACACACACCTACAGTGACTAGCCAGAAACTTCGGGAGCTTGATTGGGAAGTTTTAATGCATCCGCCATACAGTCCGGATTTGGCACCAAGCGATTATCATCTTTTTCTTGCATTCCATAATGTCTCTAATGATTAAAAATTGGTATGTATGTGAAAATCGGCTACTAGAGTTTTTTCCAAATAGAGAGCAGGACTTCTATGAGAAAGACGTTATGAAGTTACCTTTAAAATGGCAACAAAATGGTGCATATTTGGCCCAAGTCCGACATTCCGAAACATGTTAAATAAAATCCTATTGTTCATTTAAAAATAATGGATTTCCTTTTCCCCAACCTAATATTGCAAGTTATTACATTATTATAGGGGAGGGACCAGAAGGACCCATTGGTCCACATCTTCGGACTTTATCTAGGCTTGGTAATGGTAATATGTTGTGCAATTTTTGGTTCAAATCGGAGTGTTCATTCGCATGATATTAGAAAAATAATTTTCAGAAAGATCTTGACAATTTTGTGTGTGGGGTACCTGAAGGAGTGGACCGATATTATACATCTTCGAATATAAACTAAGTTTGGAATAAATATTAAGATATGCAACGTTTGAATAAACCTTGGAGAGTTATCATGCGCATTGTAAAGTGTAAGGCATAAGGCTGAGGATATAATTAAGGCCATTGTAGATCCTTGAAAAAACATTTTTTAAGAAATAATTACCAGACCTTTGGTGGATCCTTAAAAGATAATTTTTATTAAAATAAAAGTATTGTGGAACGTAGAAAAATAATTAAAAATTTGGCCCTTGAAAAAAAAAATAAAAAAACAAGTAAAAACGATGTTAAGTTCGGCTGGGTCGATCTTTTGATACCCTCTGCCATGAGGATGACAACCAAAATATCTATAATTAATGGAGGACCCCGGAGAAAAATTATGTCATAATAGGGCCTTGAACATTCCCAAAAAATACGTGAGAAAAATATGATTAGAATTCTCAAAATATCTTAAAGTGGGGCTACCGTTATATGAGACTATACTAAAACGGAGATCAATATTGATATATTTTGTAGTGAGATTTGACAATCAGTGATAATACAAAATACCAAATTACAGCAACAAATTCCCATATGAGGGGTTCCATATTATGGGGGCTACCCTTAGACAGACAACCTGGTTGGAAAACGTTTTAAAAATCCCCGTTATATTGTTGCTACCCTTAAACTTGGGTCAATTTTAATAATTTTTGGTACAAGTATGTGTTATTTAACGAAACCCCAAATTAGAGCCACTTCGGAGGAAAAACGTTTCAAAAATGCCTAGAATGCCTAGAAAAAACCAAATTACAGCCAATTAGGTAGAAAAACCTCTCCAAAATCTTCAGAATACTGAATACTGGGAGGTACCGTTATATGGGGGATACCCTGAAACTTGGGTCTAGGAGCACAAGCAATGTCTGTGCAAAATATCTAAGCTCTATCTTAAATATCTCCATCGTGGTTTCAAGAAAATTCCCCTGTTGTACAGGCGACTATTCGGATTTAGTTCGTTTTCGGAGACCAATACGGTCGAAAACTTCATTCACAGCATCGCGATCGTATTTTTTCAATATTTGCATTCGATTCATATATAAAAGGTGGATTCAAACATTTCCTTACATTCTATTGGCAACGATGGCTTACAAAGTGTTTCTACTGTTTATTTATTACTTTATTATTATACAAACTACTAGACTAGAAGATACATAATTTCAAATATGACACATCTCGTTACTGATATTTAAAATATAAAAAAGAACAAAAATAAGAAGCTTCTAATTGTATAATTTATTTGTCTGAATTGCATTTGCAATAGCCAATGATGTTGAGTTAACAATAATTTATTTACATTTCTAATCTATGAAGAAAGAGTAAAGACAAATAAACCTACAATAATCATTCATTTATATTCATTTGGACGCACATACATATGTACTCGTGCATTAATATAGTTATGTACATTAAATTATATTGTCGCAGTAGTACATAAATAACATTTAGTCCAAGTGGTCACGTAAAAATGCAATTTAAACCTGGACAAATTGCTTGCAAAGTCTAGTGACATTAGTGACGATCGTTTCTTGACCAGTAAACGAACGACAGAACGACCAACCAACAAATCCTCCCTATTGATTGGCAGAGTATTGACGACTTCATTAGTTTCGGCCATATATCATGGCCCCAGACAAGGCTTGACTTGTAATGTTGTATATTTTTGTTCTTCGTACTCTTCGTCCCTAATCTTTTCAAGAAAAAAATTATACGTCAAAGTAGGGAAGAAGTGTTAAACAACGTTGGAGGATTTCCTGTTATGCTTTGGAACTTGTATAGCTATGCAATACTTCCTTCATTCCCCAGCAACGTTTATTCATTCGCCTCTACATGACTTTACATATTTCCATTTAAATGTTTTTACAGACAGGCAGGCCGGCAGACATTCCCGGTCATAAATCATATTTATTTAACAAAAGACTGATTTTTGTAAAATTGCCATTAAAAGTTATTTGGCGCAACAATTTAGTTTTATCGCCGAATATCTCAAGTGCAGCGTCGATGTGAATTGCAGCCACAATATTTCATGTTTGCTTTGATTTTATGTTCATTTCTGAAGTCATTAAAATGTCTGAAATGTGATCGTAATGGCTGACTTTAGCCATAAGTTCTACTCTCTTTAAATGCAATATGTTTTTAAATTGGGAGTGTGTATATGTGCTGGAGAAATGTAAATGTATGGGTTGATCTTTACAGTTGATTTTTGAGAGTAAACAATAGACCTTTTGAAAATATCTTCGAATTGGTAAAAATTTTAGAAAAATAATCAAATCTAATAAATCAAATAAATAAAAATGCGAGTCATAAAAGTGCTCCGATCACACTTTGCATGACCTTCAAGTTAAGTTAATCAAGTGAAAAAAGTGCTGAAACATTTTTTACCCTGCACCATAGGTGGGCATTCAGAATATGTAAAATCAGTCAGGACTTTATTATGCCATTGCAAATTATTTGTAGAAAGAATAAATCCTAAAATATCAAATTATTGCCGATTCGGTGCACAAAATCCCCAAAATACCGAATAATGTCCCTACCGTTATATAAAGCATACACAGAAACTTAAGTCATATTGATCATTTTTGTTAAGAGATTTGCTATCTAGAAGAACACAACAGAAAAGACGTTGCTGCTTTAAATGGTGCGAAGCTCTTCACTGCATCACGCACCATTTGTCTTCCAATCTTAGGTTCGTCGTATCTTTCCCCCCTTAGTACCGTTATTCGAACCTCTTTTCCTTTGTTTCGAATCTCCAGGATATTTCGAATGCAGATTTCCATTCTCGGTGTGGACAAATTTCTTTGAAAGACTTCACAATTATATCCGTTAAATTGTTGCATTCCTGTCTATGTCGTCAGTGTTTAGGATATCAGTGTTGCGCTGCCCTAACCTGTAGTTTATCAATCCCCCGAATTTTACCAAGTTAATCTTGGACTTTTTTCAGAAGAATATTGGAATATTGGTCCGAGAAATTTTAAACCTAATATATTTATGGTCAGAGAAAAACTACTTTTGTGAGACTCTCCATTCTTGAACCTCGTCTACGTCCTCTCTAAATTTTATTAACGAAGGTTGGCCTATTTTCTATGTTCAGAGTTATTAGATCGTTAGTAAGTGGGCCTCTTTTGTTAATATTAGTACTACCCCGCGCAATGTGGTGTGAGTTAGCGATACTAGCGATTAGTACTTCGTTACATGTTTACTTTGATTTTCTCACACGTCGCTGTAGTTGCGCCTTTTAGGTGGTTTCGGCGAGTCGAACGGTGTGTAGTCTGATGCTAGGTAAATGTTACCATTTCGTTGCTTCAGTACCGTCGCGTCCGAAGTTGAAAACTCTGTACAAGGTTCGTGTATTAACCCGATGTGAAATTACCTTTATTATTATTTTTCCATCAGAGCCCGTTTTGCAGTCTCACTCCGATGCAGGTTTACCTGCATGACTTCTGACATTTATCTACCAGTAAACGGTCCTCTTGGAAGTCGGTTATCTTCTCCTCGGCTCCCCCTTACTCCGATGCAGGTTTACGTACATGATTCCTGCCATTTGTCCACCAGTAAACGGTCCTCTTGGGAGTCGATTATCTTTTTCTCGGCTCCCTCCTTTTTGTTTGTTAGGTGTCTCTTCCTCGCCACTCTCCTTGTTGTCCTCATCTCCAACCCTTGCTTTTCCAAATTTTGAAGAAGACTGCGTTGGACACATAGAACTGTCTAGAGTCTTCTTCTCCTCCATGTGGAAGACTTCCCATTACTTCACTAGCAGTCCTATTATAAATATTTTGGTGGATACCTTTATATGGAAGCAACGTCAGAACATGCAATTATAATGATAATTCTCAGTCTCCATTCACGAAGCCACAACCATAAATTACAACCACTTCGGTGCATAAATTCGGTTAAAACCTTCAAAATACCAGAAATGGAGCATATTTGATGTTGGGGTGCCCAGAACTCCAAATTACAACACATTCAGGTGAAACCTTCAAAACACCCAGTTTGGGGCGGGACCTTTTTATAGGGGTTTTTAAAGATGGGTCGAAATTGTTCTGCAAAAAACGTTTTTCATCTTTTATCAACCGCTACTAAGTGGAACAATGCTGATAAAATGCTATGTCAAAACATGGAACTATATTGATCATTTTCAGAACAGGTGTAACAACCTTCTAAAACCCGGCATGCCAACATACAACTCCTACAGTTGGAAAATGTGGCTATGTCCGTTCATTTATAAAACATCCTAAAAGTTGCAACAGTGCCTGTGCGTGTGAACCTCTATTCGCAATATCACGATACAATAGTAATAATATTCGGATCATTGTCTGTTAGCAAGGATACTAGAAAAAATCACAACAAAACTCAATACTTCGACATATGGAGGCTTTTAGTTAGAATTTTTAATATACCCAACCAAAGGCATTATTAACCAATCAAACTATTTTTCTAGAAGTTACAAACTTTAGGGGAATAGCTGTAATATTATACAACTTAAATCCTTAAAACATAGGTCCATTATATACAGGAAGTTAGATATTAACGTACTGACCGCCCAAATAATTTCACTAAGCCGAAATACTATTTCCCTCCAAACAAAAATAATGCTCCATTAAAAGAGTACTCTAACTATATAAAAGCTCTACTAAAATTCTATTCATCTTAAAAAAGCACGCCTCCAATTTTAGCAAATATGCAACTATACGATTATTACATTACATATTCTCAAAATCATGATAGCATTTGCAGCAATATACAAAATAGTTCCTTTTATTTGTGCAATTCAATTCGATATTATTGAAGAGAAAACGCCAGTACAAGACGCCATCTCAAATTTAAGATTTTTGGCGCACTTTATTAAACCGAATGCCGTTCGCCTTCATCTCTATTGATGCTGCATATCCCCAGTGCCAGTACCAAATAACGCCCCATTATTAACAGCGATGCCAATAATGTTATAGAGCAAATTAAGAATACGAAGACGAAAACACACACAAACAGAAAAGATGCCAATTGCGAATGAAATTAGAAGCGAACTTTAATTATTTGTTTCGGCGCATTTTAATGGGATCGTAAAATGAGAAAAAGTGCTCATAAAAATAACAACACAAACTACAACTATGAATTATAAGGCGTCTTCTGTGCTCGTTCTTTTTTTTTTTTGTGCCGAATACAAAAACACATACATCACTGCCCCAACAATGAAACCCCAAACGATCCAAAATAAAACCAAACTAAAGCACAACAAACAAATTTTACGCTAAATAAATGAGTTTGTTTCGCTATGGAAGAGTGGGGGCTTTTGGGTTCTGCTGCAAATATTTCTATGAACTGGAAATATAAGTATGCATTCGGAACACGAGTGAATTATGATATATGAGTGCTGAGAAAGACGCTGTTAAAAAAAAAACATTTCATTTAGAAAATTAAAGGAATATGTATATAGAAGACTGTGCGGAGATAATATTCCAAATATATTTAAAGACCGTTTGTTCAATTTCTTGTTCCATTTGTCTTAGTAAATTTCATTCTTATATTATCATATGCCATCTCTAGATCTTCGAAGGCTGAAAACACTATAGTGTGCTATGGGTATGGAAAGAAAAGGACATTAAATTCAGATATATTTGAAATGGAAGAACATTTGGATTCGGAAATACTACCATCTGAAAATACGGTTTTTATATAACACGGTTTGAAATTTGAATATTTTTAATTTTTTTTAGACGATTTTATTCCATTTAGCACGATTTAAAATTTTATGTACTTAAACTTTTTTGTCAAATTTAATTTTTGCCAAATATGTTCATATCACAAAAAGGTATTTATGAAAGAAAAAAGTCTGAAACCATCGATAGTATCGATAGTTTGTGAACACTAGCTTAAAGATTTAAGTGAATTCCAATTTTTACTGGTCAAAGCAAATGTGAATAGCACTAACTTAGGGGAATTCCCTTTATGTATAAGATCAATGTCTTTTTTTACAAGGTTTTTTTAACACGGCTTCTTCTGGAACCAATCTACCGTGTAAAAACAGACTAAGGTGTATAGGATGTTTATACCCTACACAACTATGTTGTCAGGGTATTACAGTTTTGTGTAGCCCCAAGAGTTTGTAACGCCACGAAATATTGGTCCTAGACCCACCTTTAGGTATGCCGATCGTCATATCTCGACCAGCTGAGTCGATCTAGACATGTGTGTTTGTCCGATACAGGTCACAGTTATGGACCAATCACGTAGAATCGGTTCTGGCCAAAGGCGGCCTCTATTGTTTTTGGTAAGGATCGGTTAATATAAAGGGGATCAAATGGACCAAAAACTTTTTTTGTCTGTTTTCTGATCGCTTTAGAGAAAACAATTACGACCCGAACACCACGAAATTTTATACAAGTAATGGGAATCTGGCCAAAGAACAAGCATGCCTTTATTGATAAAGATCGGTCAATATTTAGCGGGTCAAATGGACTCTGACTTTTGTGTGAAAAATGACAAAATTTATATTCTGTGGCGTATATATTTACTGCTGAAGGGCATATACCCGCGAAGTTGATAGTATATCCAAGAAGAGTGGTTGACGTTGAAATTGATGCCAATCATATTGTTGTATGTACTCGGATGTGGGAGTTACACTTAAATATGTGCAGGTTCTAAGTATTCAGATATTATTTAGCAACCCCTTAGAGGGCGGATATATTACAGAGATGGTCAAGAACAACGCCTATAATTGTTTTTTGTGTTTTTCGAGTCGATTTATAGGCCACAATTATAAGCCGGACATCACAACACAACCCACGATGAAGGAAATCTGGACAAGTAATAAGAAGGGCTATACTGAATATTAGTAATATTCGGAAAATACGTCAGTGTAAGAGATCGGAAAAGAAATATTGTCCAGGCTTGGAATAAACATCCGCTGAAAGTTACAGTTCCATGGTAGTTGTGTAGGGTATCGAATGGTCGGCCCCGTCCGACTATACTGCTCCGCTCACTGGTTGGTTTTGCAAATGGGATATATCGGTTCACGTTTTGGTGTTGCCTCCATATAACGGTACCCCCAATACACTCTAATTTGGAGATTTTTTAAAACGCTTTTCAACCGAATTGGTTGTAAATTGGTATTTTGGTTCTCATTGTATAACACATATCCGTACTAAAAATTATTAATGTTGACCCAAGTTTCAGGGTATCCTCCATTAACGGTAGATTTTGGGTACTCATATCTCCGTACTAAAAAGTATTAATGTTGACCCATGTTTCCTGTATTTCCCATAAAATGGTAGGCTAGGTTAAGTTCGGCCCGGCTAAACTTAACATCGATTTTACTTGTTTTTTATTATAAAGTTAGATCGTTGAGATTATGTTTTAAATATTAAAGGAATGCAAATGCCTCCACGTGAACATTTGCAGCATATATTCTTATGAGACAAATTTCGATCACTTTTTGACGCATATTGGTTTTAGTTGCTCAAGAGTTGATAGTTTATGTGCATAAACATGGTCTTTCGCGTAGCTCCATAAAAAAGTCTAATGGTGTCAAATCGCATGACTTTGCCAACCAATTGATATCGCCACGACGAGAAATTACTCGGCCAGGAAATTTCACTTGCAATATAGCACTATTCGCACGAGTTGTGTGGAAACGGCTTGTTTAAACCACATATTCTCCATATTGTATTCTTCAAAAGGAGGCAAAAAAGTCGGATATCATATGACCATAACGCTTTGAATTTGACGTTAACAATCGTCTTTTTGGAAGACGTAAGATCCAATCCCACCGTCGGACTAAAGTGTGGTTGTAATGGCCTGTCATCAATTACTTGAAGATTCTTAGAACGCTAAATACTACAATCGTCGCTGAAGAAATTTTTTCGTTCGAAAAATTGTCATCCTCCGTTTTTTGTGGAAGCACCCATTCCACAAATCTACGTCGTTGTGAATGGTCAGTTAGTTTTAGTTTTTGTATGAGCTGGACTTTATATGGATGTTGGTATAGATCAGAATGTAAAATACGCTATGAAGTATCGTAAGTCCTATTTCCTTAATACGATGGTGCATAAACCGTACAATATTTGTAGCCCTCCACTCCTCTCAAATGTCGTCACAATTTTGCAAATTTCTTGCGTAGTTGGAATATTGTGTAAACAATAATCACCTCTCAAAGCACAATTTGTGGGTGAAGCTGAATCAAAAGTTTTGTAGTAGATTTTCATAATTCTTATGTTTTGTGTGATAGTTAAGCGATCCATTTTGATCAATGTCAGACTTTCAGCTAAAAAGAAAAAATATTTAACAATTTAGTTTGGCAGATGTCGAATTACAGTTTCATATTTTTGAAAACACGAAATGAATAATCATGTCTAAATATAGAACACATAGCTGCTACATCTTTTCGATCGGCAGAATATTTGCAAAAATGAAGCAAAAGTCAGTGGAAATAATTTGGATTGTGGTATTGTAGTTTTACTTTATGTTTCCTCATAGTTGATAAGCACATTTTATTTACTATATATCAGAGATATGTAAAAAAATATATAAAAATATTTAAATAGCAATTTGCGCGAATAAATAACTTTGCAAAATTCTTTGTTTCATAAAATATTTTTAACCGGTCGATCTTTAAATATTTATGTAATTAAAAATTATTTTTATAACAGTTAAACAAAATATTGAAATTTAATTATAATCTGTTTAGCATTTTTCCATATTTAATAAACGTATACTCCGTACTAATTCATTTTCCACATTCTGTCCACATGTATTTCCATAAGAATTCGTTTGAGCATGGCATGGAAATGTGCAATATTCACAGAAGTGCATGCTTCACAAAAGTATTATACCTCCATGCCTCCAAAACATCTTTCTCTCACTGAAATGCAGAGATAAAAAGGTAAACAAAATCTTAAGACAAAGAAGCCGCTTTGAAAAAATAAAAACAAAATTCGTTTGTATTTCTTGTTAACTTCAAACCAAAATAAAAACCGGATCAACCACTTTCTGTGTTTGTGTGTGGCGACGTAAGGTAACCGGGACAGAGGCAAAGAAAACTGGTCGGTCAGTTGTCACGACTTGAATGTTCGTAGAATGCAAAGCAACCGCCTAAACGAGCAAACAACCATCTTTGCTTTGATTTCGAATGGCCATTATGGTTTGGAATGGCTAAAAATTTAACACTGCCAGATTGCAAAGTGAGAAAGAACCATGAGACGATTACCAACGACAACAACAATGTCATTTTTGTGGCTTTTGAACTCATTTTCTCACCCAAAGAAGTGATTCGGTTGCTGATTTTGTTGTTATTGCTATTTTACGTGTTGTTTTGTATGTATGGGTATGTGTGTTTGTCCTTATTTCATCCCCTGTTTTGTTATAACTGCGCTGTGTGCCATAGCAGCCATTAAAGGGATGACTGTGTGTTAGAAATGGGTTTTAATGCCATTTTGTGTATCTATTTTTAGTGTGAAAATCATTTTAGTTCTTCCGTCTAACCCTCAAATAAATGTTCATAATTGTTCTTGTTGAACTTAAAACTAGTTTTGCAAATTTTTTAAGGAATTTAGAATAATTATAATATCTGTTGAACTCTAAAAATTGAAAAAGTAACAGAATATATCCTTTAGAGCAGATCTTCGTATTCGGAATCAGTGTAAAAATAATTCGACTCCGGATAAAATATTATTAAAACATATCTCAATGTATAAAAATATGATTTTTGAAAAAGTGTTAAATCCACATTCCTGACACCAAAACCTTAAAACTATATTTTTTTAAACGATAAAATAATTTAGATTTGGCTATATTATAATCAGAAATTCTTTACAAAGATATATATTGAGTCCGAGAGCGGCTTAGAACTTAGAGTCAAGTCCAGGTCTATTCAGTATATAAAATTTTTGCTTGGGCAAAACTGAAGCAACTATGCAGTGCAAACAGATGAGCTCTAAAAGTTTAGTTATTTTTACCGTTATAAGTACTATGTTTTGGTTTCCACACCTATTTCGATTTTTATAGATCATTTTCAAATTGATTTTATTACAATAACATGTGTTTGGTTTTCAATTTTGACTTACTGCGAAAAAATTAAAACTGGATAGAAACAAATACAGTACTCCGATAAAACTGTAATTTGCCAATGAATGTGAAAATAAATTACACAGAAAATGATTCCGGGATTCAGAAAATGAAACCCGTGATTTCTCGCATTAAAAGTTGATTTTATGCAGCTCTTTCACTAGTGACAGATCGTACTGATCAACAAATTGTTATAGCAGTAAAAAATGCCCATTTAAAAGTTCAACGGAATTTGTTAGACGGTTATTATTAGACATAACCTCAAAAACAGAGCGTGGACGAGCTATGATAGTAGGCCTACAAGTCCGGAAACTATCAATAAAGTTATTTTATTTTTGAAATCCAGATTGCCTTTCGCAAAAGCTCGTACTTATTATAATCCGACTCAGAGGAAAAATATTATGCTCTCGGATGAACTAAAGTTAAAAATTAAAGATTCAGACATGAAAAAATTACCGTGACAAACTCTAAACATGAAAGGCTCATGCCACAATATTCCAAGCTTTCTGCTAAGCATGAAGGAGGCTCAATAATGGTATTTGGCTGTTTTTCTTTTTATGGAGTATTTACGAGTTTCGTAAAATAATGGATCGGATTTTTAATACAAATGAGTTGGAAAACGCTATGATTGATTCCCTCCAATATATACCAACCCCCAAACATACATCAAACATGTCAAAGATTGGTTGCGGGAGTCAAAAAACAGGATTTTATAATGGCCAACACAATCATCAGATATTTACCCTATACCAAAATAAAAATAGGATCACAAACAGACATAGCCGCTTCTCAAAGGTTCAGGGTGCAAGAAATAGTATACCCAAGGATTAAATTGTGCATTTTATTGATTCAATACCTCGTAGGTGTGCTGCGTAATGAAAAATAATGGTTATGAACAACATTTACTTATTTGTGAAAAAATCAAAAAGTTGCTTTAGCAACAATGGGGTCAATTAGTCTCATGCAATTGGGTCAATTTAGTGGGTTTGTATTTTTTTATTTTATTATTTTTTTTAATTAAATAAATTACCTATTTATTTCTGAAAAAAAATCACTGTAATTTTATTTTCTAAAAAAGTTAAAGGTAATTTATTCAGTTTGCAATTTCCATGTTTTTATATAGCCCCATATAAAAGTATGGTCCCATTTTAAGTATTTTAATGGTCGTAGGAGCATTTTCCAGTGTTTTTAATACAATTCGGTATTTTTGGTTTCTTCGAGTATTTCTTCGCAGATTATTTTCAATAAAGCTGTTTGTTTTGACATAGAACCCATATAAAAATTTTTCGCAATTGCAGCAATTTCGATGTTGCTCGCATAATTTCCAACCATTCTGTCGTAATGTGTATTTCAGGGTCCATGGAGTAAAAACACATGAAGATGGGCTTATGCTTTGTCATAGCTTACCTGTCCGAACCGAGTTGGCTGTTATTTGACATTGCTGTTTTTGAAGTCTAAAAATAAATATTTGAAAACAATTTTCAATAATAGATTATGATTTGATATACCTTGATGGTTGAACATTTTCGATAAAGGTACACGTTTTAGTATAGTGTCAATACAACTATATTGCCCTTTTTTAAGCTGTAATTTGCCATTCCATGTTCTTGGATTTTAAAAACATATTTGTAAAACATTTTCGGTATATTCGTGATCATAAGCACAAACTCCTTCTACACAGTCACTTCGATAAGAAAATGAGTTTATGGCCATGGAAATACATATTAAGGACCTATATCGCAATGAAGCATTTCGAAAAAAGGCGAAAACGTACACCATTTGAGACTGTCCTGCTATATCTCCGCATTTTTCAATCGAAACTTTGGAACTCAGATTGGAATCTACGATCTGAAACGGGCAGATTTCTTTATAATGATTAATCTTTTAAACATATGTCTTGTCAGCAGCTAAGTTTCTCTAAGAAAGGTCTAGGTCGTAATAAACTGAAACAAGCTAAAGAAATTTAAATACCTTCTTATAATGGACAATTAAATCCCTTTACTTCGTTTTTGTATGTATATTTAACATGGCATGAAATGAAATGTGTAACGTTGTTGACATTAATTTTAATTCAAAGTAAACGAATTAAGGGAACCCCCCCATTCTCGATTTTTTATTTTTAAGATTTTAAATGAGCTGGTAAATGAATACCAATGCTTGTTAAGGTTTGTAACTTGGCACATATGTATTTGAAGATTTAAAAAGGACGAAAAATAATTTACCAAAATTTGTTGTTGTTGTTTTGTTGTTGTTTTTTGGGTTCAAAGAAAAGTCCATATTTTCGATGGCGGGCATGATAACTCCTCACTGGAACATCGGAATCCGAAACTAACTAGGATTATTGACTTCGCACAACAATTAACAAAATGGCGGAACTTTGAAAAAATTTTTATGGAAAATCGCCTATTTTTTACCACAAACTAAGTTAAAAAAAGGAAGATCTTCACCGATTAGCTTTATCCTAGTTCATACGAGAGCTACACACTCCCAGAGAAACGTGTCAAAATTTGAAACCGATTGGATTATTAGTTTTTGAGTTATCGTGCCCGCCATTCGTTTTGAGAAAAACGCGTTTAAAGTTTGAGAAGCCCTTTAGCCGTCACTTGATGCTAACACAATAAATCGGCTATATCTTTAAGAGTTCTTGAGATTTTCACTTGAAATTTTGTAGAGACATTCTAGAATTAGAGTAGATTCGAATTAAATCAAAAAAAATTTTGACACCGAGAATGGGGGGGGGGTCCCCTTAAGGATTGGAAACGAAGTTTCACTGAAATTTAATCTAAACAAGGTACAAAACAATTCCGATGAAAACCACTTTTCTGTTCTTTATTTTGTCTTTTATTCCTCGTATTAATTTTGGGCTAGATTCATGTAAGGACCTCCTAACTTAAATGTCACCAACATATATTTGTATTTTATATAAACTGCTTGATTTAAAAAGGCAGTGGCATATATTTATAACATTTTATTACAGAAATCCTAAACCTTTACTAATGAAAACTTACAGATTTTACACTGCTATAAAAAAGGTAAATTGATTGGCGAGGACTAAATACTCGAATGGGTAAAGATTTCTTGGAATTTGTTTTCATACCTCTCCCCACTTCATTTTTGTTTTGTATTTGTCGGTGTTTAGGGGTGTTCTGTTTTCTGTCATGGTTTTGTATATACGCAAACTCGTTATTGTTTGAAATATTAAAATATTTAATTAATACTTGATGGGACTCTAAATAGGTATATTCACACATGCCAAAATCTTGTATATATATTCGGTATGCAAATGAGATAATCAACATTTTCATGACCAGAACTGATTTGATAATTTAAACAGCAAATGGGAATGGGAGGTGATTTTTAAGATAATTCCAGATAATAAATGTTGTTAATAAGCGATATCATTGATCAAAATTATAATGAATATAGGTGATTACAAATACATTTTATGAGATTTGTAAAAATTAAATATTATGAAGTAAGAAAATAAATTACTGAATTTATTGTAATCTATGTCACGAAGTGTAGAAACAAGGCGGCGCCATTAACCGACATTTTTAATCCAACACTGGCATTTTTTGATTATTTTGACTTTATTATAAATTTTAGCTTTCTTATTACTTCGGAAACCTGGGGACCATGGACGTACGCATGTGGACCACAATAATTTTTACCTACAATAATATTAGTTTTGGAATAGAGAAGAAGTACATACCTACGGTAGAACAGAGTAAACTAGTTTACTCTCATCGTATTTGGTATAATTTAGATAAAAAGACGAACGTGTTACAAGAAGTTAGCAAAAAAAAAAAAAAAACACCGATGAACATTAAAAATGGTTTAATAATAACATTTTAATTAACTACAACTACCACTGAGCTCTACGTTTCTGCGGATCTATACTCTGAGCCTTGGTAAAATTTCTCGATAAATTGATCATTGATTATCATGACAGCCATTCGAATTAGTTGGGCTTCCTAATGGCAAATTTTTGATGTTCGGTTTGTAATTGTTCTGTCTAGAGCAACTAGAAATCCAGCAAAAGTTAAGGTTTTTAGAATTGGTAGACCGCTATAAATATTTACTATAACTCCCTCATCCAAAGACATACAACCATACAACCCTCCTCTTGGATATATTAACAACTTATACGTCCTATGTCGTTCAGAAGTAAATATATTCGCCATAGAATACAAATTTTGAAAATGTTCATACAAAAGTCTGGGCCATTTGACCCGCTAAATATTGACCGGTCTTTATTACGACTGCCATGCTTATTCTATTATTCTTTCTCTTTGTAAAATTTCGTGATGTTCGCGTCATAATTATAGCCCGACAAAAATAAAGTTTTTGATTCATTTTATCCCCTAAACATAAACTGATTACAATCAAAAACAAACGGCTGGCTTCTTTAGTCAGAACCCGTTGGACCAACACGTCGTGACGGCTGGTCCATAACTGTGGCCTCTATCATGTTTACAAATTATAATGGACGTACGGACGGACAAATATGGCTAGATCGACTGAGCTAGTTGAAATATGACGATCAGTATACTAAAAGGTGGATCTAGCTCCAATACTTCACGGAGTTACAAACATCTGGGGCTCACAAAGCTATAACACCCTTACAACATAGTTTTAGGGTACAAAAATCCATATCCACGCTGGTCTGGGTGCCTGTAATATTATTATAATATTATTCTTAAAAAATCCAACCTCCATGGTCCCGGGAAACAAATTCTTTAAAATACGATCGCTAGTGTAGAATATTCCTTAAAAATACAACGATTATGTTGGTCATAAAAAATATGCTTAAAAAATCTCTTAATCTTAAACTCAGGTTAATTAGATCAAAAACATGGAATTATATTGACAATTTTCTGCGGATATTTTTTCTCCTCCTTAGAATGCGGAATGCAAAATGTAGCAAAATGCGGTTAAGCCCTTTTATTAAAACATGATTTAATATTGAAAATATCCTGCAAAATCTTTATAAACTCGGAATGTCAAATTACGGTCCCTTCGGTTTGAAAATCCGGTTAAAACCCTCAAAAAGCCGAAAATTTGGAAGTAACGTTATATGGGAGCTATACTCAAATATTGAACGATACATCCGACCTTCAATACCAAACATGCTAAAACAGTAACTGTGGTAAATGTTAATGCATTTTTTTAATTGAACGCTGAACATCGTAATTTCAGACGGTAATGGCTTAATCGATATATAATTTTATTATGATCATATATATATATATATATGTTGGCGTTGGTAATATTAATATGCACTTCACCTCATGGTGGAGGATATGCAAATTGTGGCTTCTTATACCTTTTATAAAAATTGTTGACAAGTTTCGGAGAGTTGAAGCTGTGAAGCGAAGAGTGTTCTAATCCCAACTTTGGAAAATTCGCTTTAAAAATCCGATTTCTGAATTTTCTCTTCAACTTGTTGATATATGCTAGGGCATCAAATACTTCGGCCCATTTCTCGCCTTTACTGTATACATTTAAACATGAAAACAAAAACCCCAACCACAACTTCAACTTAATGCATACTACATCACAATAGGCAATTTCGTTATTGAATTTCCACTACTGCCTATTTATATGTGGCTGTTATTTTAAAAATGTACAAATATTACAAATTCTTTTATTCATAATTTTTCGAGTGTGTGCAATGTACAAAACTCATCATGCAGAACATACCGCTGAGTATTCGGACAGTTTTCTGTTCATTTCTATGTGTGATTCTTGTGGTCTTTGGATTTTTAGTTTTATTTTTTGTGTTTTTGGATTTGCTGTATTTTCGGACAACACCAACCACATCCACTTGAATCGACGTCATTTGCTATGATAGCTGTCGTGGTTCGTGGTACTGGCAGAGTCATTCGACCAAATGTCAGAACATACATTCAATTCGAGTGAATGTGATGGCATTCAACGTTTATGGTTTGTTGTTGCTGAAATAATATATCGCATATACGTATACCACACAAACAAACAGAAAATCGTTTCTGATGTTGTGTCTGCCATAAAAATGAAATCAAATGTATTACTTGACGATTGAGTAAAATGATAAACACTCCCCGGTAATGCTCCTACCGAACAGGATGTTGGAGAGATATGACGAAAAACTAAATCGAGTCACCATGCAAAAAACACAGACACACGGACACTCTCACATTCATTGCAATGAAAGTTATTTATGTGAGTTTCTAGTTGAATTGGATAATCGAGAAAACTAAAAGTCTGCAATTTTAGTTCTAAAGAAACTAAGAAATCTTTGACGTAATTTAATAGTTACATTTATGTAAACATTATTGCTGGGAAACAAAGTGAAGTTAGCGTAATCATATCAATAGTATGTTGCAATTGTATTGGTAGGAATTATTTGAGATATATTATCTGGAGGTGAACAAATTATGAACAAAATGTGGTTTCGTTTTTTTTTTGTGGTGGTGTTCAGGAGAATAGAACGGACTCGAATATAGTATTCATACTGCAGCATACAAATAAGAAATTTGGAGGTTCCTTTACTCATTTAAATTAAAATTTCATTAAACGCAGGGTACACATAAGTACCCATGCGATGGATTATTGTATTTGTATTCATGACATATCTCACATTTGTCTGAATTAGTCTGAGATTATGTATATCTGGAACTTCCCACGATCCTATACCTGAGGGTGCGCTCACTTTCATTCGTCCATTTGACATCATGAAGAAACTAAAAACATTATAAAAAACCGTTTGCACGGTTTTATTTACGTCTAAACATGACCCTATATTGACAATTTTCTTCAGGATGTATTTTATACTTCAAGAAACCGAAATACAAAATTACAGTCACTATGGGTTGCAAAATATGACTAGGAAGTCTATGTTAAAGCAACAGTTCCCTTATATGGGAACCTTGACAAAATATGGACCAATTTTGAGAACCATTACTTTTTTATGGCAAGGTGACAGTTTTTCCTGTGATCTTTTTAACATCCTGCTGGAAGAGGTCATACGAGACGCAAAGGTGAACAGAAATGGCACTCTGTACACCAAACAACACATGTTACTCGCCTACGTCGATGACATCGATATAATGGGTCGAACATTGCGAGCGGTAACAGCCACCTTTGAACAAATTGAAAAGGAGTCTGCCAAAGTGGGTCTTGCAGTAAACGGCGAGAAGACCAAGCTGATGGTATCAACGCGCAAGACGTCCAGTATACTCGGACCAACTGTGGAACTTGAGAACTACAGCTTCGAGGTAGTTAAATACTTTATATACCTTGGTACCGCCATAAATAAAACAAATGACATCAGTTTTGAAATTCGGAGAAGGATTGTGATGGCCAACAGATGCTACTATGGTCTAAGTAAGCAGTTTAAAAACAAGGCCACCTCCCGCCAGACCAAACTCACACTTTACAAGACACT